>NW_021130825.1:0-20596 GCF_004193835.3 Ostrinia furnacalis | reverse complement strand
CTATTTACATCTCGCTTGCTCAATGTTATTTGTGATTGCGTGCAAGTGAGAGGCAAATAGACTGACGCTTATTTCATAGCGAATAGAAACGTTCGAAGGTTTCCACTTTGTGCCAGTAAATCCAAAAATAAAGACTAATCCTAAACCAGTGACTTTTCGGCTTTTCTGATCCCGTCTCGCTCATTCTATACACATGCAAGCGAGAGGCGACTAGAAAAGTTAGTTCTGTTACTTACCACACGTGGCGCTAGTTGTGAAGTTAGTTCTATTACTTACCACGTGCGAAGCTAGTCGCGATGTCTGTGCTGCCTCCAAAGGAACGTTGTACAAAATGGTGTATCGAATAAATTGTTGTAATGATTGTTGTCGTGCCATTGCGATATGCGGGCGCGGGCGCTTGCCGCTAGGATCAGAGTTGTTGTTGAATCCAAAATATTTCCTATAATATAAATTTTTATATCTGAACTTTGATGTTTTATTTGTGTTCACCTTTTGAGAATTTATGATCAGCAATAGTTGAAGTTACTTATGTTTCTGAAAGTTTTTAGAGACAGTAAAAAAGTCCATCTATTTTAATTAAATATTTTTCACTGTAGTCTCTTGAAAGTTTTTTTATATATGTCGGGAAGAAGACGGGTTCGGGTCACGGGATTTTGTGCCTAAAAAAATTTTCGGCTTCTAAATAACATAAAAACAAACGAAAATTATAGAAAAACGTTTTATTTATAAATACCCACAAATCACATAGTTTGTTATCACGAAACTTATATTACGGCAATATGTAGTTTACAGTTTGGTTATTTGTTTATTTAAAATACAATGGTATGAAAATCCACCTCTACATTAAGCGAATCTTATTTTAATTTATAAAGAGTAAAATATGAAGTCACATAACGTCATCGGTATATTTCTCAAAAAATTGGCCACGAACATAATTTTTTAAAATAGCGTAAAAACTATAGTTTTATGTGAACTCATATTTTATGTACCGGCAGTAATATACTGTCAATACAGTTTCACATCTTTTGTTATCTTTAATTTTTCTAAAAAGATTCACATTTCCTTTAAACTCAAACAAAACATAGTATGTTTTGGCCTTGTTTACAATTAAAAGTTTATATCTAATTAATTAATCTCTAATTGTAATCAAATTGTTTGAATAGCTGAAGTCTTATTTGCAGTAGCAAGATCGACTAACTTATACGTAAATACAACTGTTTAATACCCATATTGCAATATCCTACTTAGTTTTAAGGCATGAAATATTAAACTACCCAGAGAGACTTAAGTCCTCACGATTCAATCGTATCACCAGCAGATATTTATTACGGTGGACGGAGAACTCTACTAATGACCCTTTTTCAGTTGCCGGTAAAATTAGAACACCACGTTTTCTTTAGGCCGTGGTGGAACTACCCTCAAATTCCAAGTCAATGCTAAACTTCTAGCCAAGATTTTTGGCGCGTGTCTGTCACACCCAGACACAATTTGTGTTGTAAAGCCAACTTTATGTGTCGATAGTTATGGAGATTTTTCTCGCAATAATTTCTTACCGCATGAAATCGATTCGCTCACAAATGTGTTTATATTATGTGCACACCTCAAGTAATTCTAAAGTTTTTCTTGAATCATCAAAGCACAATGTTGGCGTAACTCAACTGTCCCCAAAAATTTTCTACGTCTTCTTCAACTTTAGCCTTAAGAAACAGAGGCCTAAAGTGACCGCGATCCAGACTAGGGTCACCAGGAATCCTTGGTAGACCGACGGCTCCAAGAAGGAGGACCCTCGCTCCATGATGTCTCTGAGGGACTTGGAGGGAATCGTGAAGGGCAGCATGAGAGCGATGATGCGGAGGCCGGTCGACATGCCCTCTAGAGGCCAGAGGATTCCTGCGGATAGAAGAGTAAGAATAGAATCAAGAAGAATATAAGAATACCTACAAAATATAAGGAAACTAGCTGACTCTGTGAACTTTGTACTCAGTGAATAATGTTCTAATGGTGAAACATTTTTTCAAATTAATTTAGTAGTTTCAAAGCATATTCAATACAAACATATAATCAAATCTTTCCTCTTTATTATTAGTGTAGATTTAAGCCTCTAAAATGGGAAATAATTATTGGTTGAAACTCGTGAAACTGTAAAAGTCGAGGAGGGTTTCCTTAACACTAATGCCCTAATAAAAATAAAGACCAACTTCTAATTTAACCGCCTCTGTGGTCTAGTGGTAAGACCACCTGCTTCAGATGCAGAGGTCCCGGGTTCTCAGTGGGGGCAGATTTTTCTGTTCGGTTTGGTTGGCGGTAGTAGGACTTGTTCTAAGACCGCCTGGCTAGCTACCACCATCTTACCTAAGCCTAAGTCTGTCGCCATAACAACAATGTTAACAGCATTGTTGTGTTCCGGCAGTTAGAGGTGAAATAGCCGGTTCCTCCGTGGTTGAGGATTCCGGGTGAAGCTCGCTTCCACCATCGCTTACCATCAGGTGAGATACAGAGCAACAGCTTCCTCGTTGTGGATAAAAAAACCATAATAGTATAGAACACTCACCGCACAAAAGAATCATGGGGTAGAAGCTTCCAGTAGCCACGAAGAAGGACATGGTGTAGCTGGAGCAGTAGATTGACAGCAGGAATCCATAGCACATCCCGCAGAGCCCTTGCAGGAACAGCAGCAGCCCGCACGTTATCAGCGAACCCTCGGAAGGCATGCCGTAGCCGAGGAATGAGAGAGCCATCATCTCTGCCGTCTGGAAGGACCATTATCGTAAGATAAAAAGCTGTTAATTCATCAAAATTTGTATTACATTACAGGGCCTCAAATTATGTTAAATTGATATTTCGCATTTTTCAGTTCAGACTGCAGATTCCTAGCAATTACATTTGTAAAGGAAATGAAATGGTCGAACATTTATGTTTCCACGACTTCACCAGATCGTTGGTCCACTGATTGGGTTGATTCTCTTCAAATTGACTCCTCTTCCAATCCGTGGTCGCCACTCGAAAGTTTCTGCCTCAACGACCATCTAAGAGATAATGTGGTCTGCCCAATGCCACTTCTGATTCTATTTAGAGGAAACTCCGGTAACAGAACCCTCCATCACCCTTTGGGTGACTTCTGATGAAGCTTTTCAAAGTCAGTCAAAGCTTTTATTCAGTGCTTAGTACCTTTTCAGGGTGTTTTGCTTATTATTCACGTCCCAAATATAGCTTGCACTATCACCACTTCGGGACAACATATGGGCTGGTGCTGAGAAGTTTTAGTAAAGGACATTGGTAGGAACGGGAGGTGGAATATTCCCGTAGCCTGTTGTGTCTACGCACCTGCAGCACAATGATGGCGGCTTGCAGCACTATATGCACGTTCAGCATCTCCTTAGGCTTGACTCCGGCGACCGCGCTGCGCTCCCACACGCCCTCCAGCCGGTCGCCGATCAGCAGCGTCGACGTCACCACCGCCGGCAGGAAGAAGATTATGCTGCAAATACAGATATAATGATAGAGGCAAATATCCCTTTAAGAGGCGATTATCATGGTGCCTTAAAGTCTACGTCATCATAGCCGCAGAAAGAAGATTATGCTGCACAAAATATCAGGTTTGTCATATTAAATAACCAGAATCCGCGAGAGAGAGAGAAACTTTTAGGCTGAGTTGCACCACCTACTTACCTGTAACTATGACGTTAACTGGTGTTTTTTGTATGGACTGACAGATTTTTAAGTTAAAGTAAGATGGTGCAACCCAGCCTTAAACATTAGGGCTTCTAATCCCGCATGCCTTTTTGGGATCTCGGTATCGGTGGGAAAAATAATACAATTTTCATTGATGCGGGATACCCATGGAGTGCATGGAGCCTTCTTTTTTACTCCCGCCAAATCCTGCGGATCCCGCACGTCTTATGCCACAGTGAGCGTTTGGTGAGTCTCGGTATACCGAGATTGGAACCCCTACATCATTGTCATTTGTTGCACTTGCAGTGCACGCAAATGAGATGGACTGTTTCAGAGGCACCAAAAAGTACATCGTACTCTATGCCGCAGCTGGCAGTGGCTGTATTAAACATATTATTGAGTTTAAGATGCGAATCTTAACGCTAAACTATGTATTAAACATATTCTTGAGGTCATCGGTCCATCAAGAAGGGAGAGGTCCTGAAGGACTTTGAAAAGTGGGCTCCATGAGAGAACTCGTTTACGGCAAATTGAGATCAAGGGAACTATTAAGTATTTATAAAACTATTAATTATTGTAAAGAAAGACGGCTTACTTTGGAACTGCTGCACCTATTAGTTTAAAAAAATAAACTACTTAAATAACACTCACGTGATCATGATCCCCGGAGCCATGAACCACACCATCTGGGTGTCCATCTTGCCGTACACCGGGTCTTGGAAGCGAACCGGCATCTGGAATGATCCATTGGGGTACATCGTACATGCATCAGTGTTATAACTTTGAACGAGGTGTAGCGTTAGAAAAACCAAATACTTAAGTAGGTAGGTAGGTACCTACTGTCACTCATGCTAGATTTTCCTTTTAACTGACAGATATATGGAGAGGGCGTTTGGAGTGATAGACCTCTTCCTGACTTCTTACTTTGGCGACTGCTTTTAGTTCTAAGCTGCAGATAAATTGGTTTGACTTTCATAAAAACTGGTTTTCTCTCCGACTCCTTCCGTCTCCAGGCCATAAGGCTCTGGAACTCTCTGCCTGAAGAGACCAGGCAAGAGTCTAGTAAGTTTTCTTTTAAAAAATCTGTTCATAATCACTTCCTCCAAATGATTTCATCTTCATGAATTGTAATTTCAGTTTAACTCAATCATCTATTTTATGTATGTATTTATCTATTATATATATTATTTATGTATGTAGCATATTTGTTTTTGTTTTTCTTTCCTGCACTAGAAGTACCGCCAAACAAATTTCTTTTCTGCTCAACCCAAAGGTAAACTGGTCGAGAATGCTTTAGTGCATTAAGTTCGCCTAATGTACAAATTTATTTTGGCATAAAAGTTTAAATAAATAAATAAAACGGTAAGTACCTACTTTTAAACCTATCATCATCGGGGGCGTCCACAAAATGGTAGGGACATTAACCATTAAATAACTCGAAAAATAAACAGCTTAAACTAATTGATTAATATGTAGGTATACCTACCGAAGTAGCTATAAGTTATAGACTTGTAAAGTAATTACAATATTATTAGTTTATTGAAGTAAGTATTAATAAAGCAATTAATACTTACTTCAATAAACAATAAATATGTATAATAGGTAAAGAGTTCAATAAATCATGAAAATTGCATGTGATATAGGTACTTATTTAAATAGCTGTTAAAAATAATTCTAATACCTAGGTTAATTAATAAGTCGACCACAATGTTGATTGCTGAAAATAACGATTTAATGTAGCTAGGTATTTTAATGACGTGTTACCTTTTTCGTATGTACAATGTGAATTCAGGTTGTAAGTATTCTGAAACTTTACATAGATAAATAAGTAGGTATAATGGATAGAAATAATGTAGTATTACATAAGTAAAATGGATATGTAAGTAGTCATAAACAAATAAGTGATTATTGCACAGTGAATTGTCTATAATAACAAGCTAAGAATTTTACAGTATTACTAACCTGAGCCAAGTCTTCGTTCCTTCCGCAAGCCCGCATCGTTCGCTTCGTGAAACTGCTGTACGTTTTGTGCAGCTGACTCTTTATGAAGTTGGTTATTTGGTGATCTGGAAATAAATACTTAGTTACAATTTTTAGTTTTTTTTCTGAAGGCATTATTAGGTACTTAGATACCAAAACTCCAACTCAACCTAGTTACGGTGGAAATACAGCGCTTCGTACAGCGCGCCGCTAGCTTTGATGACGTCATCCCAGATACTGATGACGTCATCTTAGGCAGAATGATGGAAGGCTTTAGACACTTACTGGTGGTGATAATCCAGACGCTGCTGACGTCATATTGGAGCAGATTTGAGAGACTTACTGCTAGCTCAGACACAGCTACGACAACCTAGACACTGCTGAGGTCAGTCCAGACACTAACGACGTCATCCCAGTCACTGCGACACTTCTGACGTCAGCTCAAACACTGCTGACGTCATCCTAAGTAGATTTGTAGGTGACTTTATGAGGGTATAACTTACTGCTGACGTCGACCCAGACGCTAATGCTGCTGTCGTCTACCACGTCATCAGGGACTTCCCCTTCGCGCACGCGCGCCGTGAGCGCGTCGCTGAAGTTGCGGTGGAAGTACAGCGCTCCGTACAGCGCGCCGCTGCTTTGTGACGTCAACACAGATACTGATGACTTCATCTTAGACAGACTGATGGAAGGCTTTAGACACTTACCGGTGACGATAAACCAGATACTTTTGACGTCAACTTAGAGACTTGTAGCAGACTTATGACACTTACTACTAACGTCAACTCAGACACTGATAACGTCATCTCAGACACTGATAACGTCATCACAGACACTGATACACTGATAACGTCATCTCTGACACTGCTGATGTCAGCCCAGACACTGCTGAGGTTATCTTAGACTGTTGCCGATCTTATAACACTTACCTACTTCTGAATTCGGTGCCAGACTTTTTGACGCAGCTGACGTGATCTCATAGACGCTTCAGCGACTTTATAAGAATAGAACACTCACTGCTGACGTCGACCCAGACGCTGATGCTGCTGTCGTCTACCACGTCATCAGGGACTTCCCCTTCGCGCACGCGCGCGGCGAGCGCGTCGCTGAAGTTGCGGTGGAAGTACAGCGCCCCGTACAGCGCGCCGCTGGCTACCGCTGCTTTGGCCTCTTCTGTGGTTTCGTATGGAATCTGGGAGAGAAAGTGAAGTGAAGAGAAGTGCCTGAGGTATGGGAGCAACACGGGAGGATGTTTTTGTAACGTCAAAAGTCAGCGAGACTTCAGATCTTCATATTTATATGCTCTGTCACATCATTATCTGTTAATTTTACCGCTGCCATGAGCTTTCCAAGCCTGGAAGCCTGCCTATGCTACGAGTGTGAAAAACTACTAGAAATAAATTTGACTGTTTTCGATCGATTTTGCGAGCTATTGACTTATTTTGTTATTGCTACTTATAGTTTATTTAGAAAATGGGATTGGACTCATAAAATCAACGAACGGTCATTTAAGGTAAGTGTCCCCNGTTATTGTAATAATTGTAATTTTGAATACCTACATAGGTACATAAAAGTATGTGTAATGAAAGTGATTATTTTATAATAAAGTTTTCGTTTCAAAATAGTAAACATTATTACATTGATTCCTTTTCGATTTCCTTCTACATTTTTATCCAAGGGCCTGCGGTTACACTTAAGTTTAGCCGGCTAAAGATAGAAGAAACTAACATTAACACCTCGTCGAAGATAAACTTAAGTTTAGCCGGCTAATCTTAAGTTTATGTTCACACCTATCTTTAGCCGTAACAGATATAATGCGACCTTCCTCTAACGACTTGCTCGTGGGAATGCTAACGTTTTGACAACATGAGTTTGTTTAGCGTGTCCGCATTTTTTTTAAATTAATGGCCTCATTCTCAAAAAAAAGATGTTGGAATACTTATCAAAAGAGTTTTTACTTCGCTACCGCTTTATTTTGCGAAAGGAATTTTATTCTAAACACCTAATACACCTAAACCTGGGGCATACCCCCCCTCCCCCCCTCCCCTTCGTACCCATAAAATTTAGATATTTTATTTCTAACGATATTATGTGAAAATATTCATACAAGTCTAAATTTAATAAATGTGGGGGGGGGGGGCACTAACCCCCCACCTCTGGAGCTGCTTCAAGTGAGGGTAGTCCCCCCCCTGAAAATAACCCGATATACGCCAATGGCTCATCATAAAAATTAATTAATTTATTACTTAGGTAGGTAAGTATTAAAAACTAAAAAATATGTCGATTTCTTTGATGTTATTTGTGTCATACAAGTATCTAACACTATACATTTATATATCACGAACTTGGGAAAAAGTAACAATAATTACGGTACCTTGTTTCGTGATACTGATTATTCCAAATTCCCCAAGTAAAATTCATGGATTATTGTCAAATTGTGTCAATTAACTATTATCTATCCCATATAAAATACAAATAAACCAAGATAAATAAAACGAATCGAATTAAAACCAAAATTACGCTGGTAGTACTTATGCAAATTTATCTTAAAATTGGTCATTTATGTGAACTTCAAACCCGTGTCATATAAATTCTAGTGAACGAAACATATACCGAATTTAGATCATGAGAAACTTAAATAAATGTATTTTTTATTTCATAACTTACATTTCAATTATCATAAATAATTATTTAAAAACCAAGCATCAAAATATTATCCATAATATCCTTGATTCGGTAGTATCACGAAACAGGGGACACCCGAAAAATAATATGTACGCTATTTCGTGAGTCAATTAATCGCAATTTTAAAGTAATTCTACGTTTACATATAACTTTTTTCTAAGCCAAATCAATTGTCAAGGAACTCATGAAACCACTATTACAAGTTTTATGCAAATGGACGTTTCTTCGCCTTTTTATAAGCTTAAGAAGTTGGAGCGCTAACCTTACAGTGAGAGCAACATTTTCACGCCGCACGGCTGTTTTTGGCTCTCTGAGAGTTTGAAGCTTCGTATTGCTCTCATTTTTGGCGCCACAATGTTGGTACTTGGTTTTTTAGATAGCTTAAATAATAGAGTTTTTATAGTAATATAGAATTTTTATAAATAATATTCCATTTGCTTATTATTTGAGCTAGAAAAAAAACTTACGAACTTACGTACTATCACGAACTAGTAGCCGTTTACCTTAACTATGTATGTTCAGTCTAATTACAAAAATCATTCAAGTCTATTTCAAATAGAACAATTTTAATATATTGTTTTTACGCAGGAAAAAATTACGAGCAAAAATTACTTTTTAAGTAGGTAATTCATTCTGGATTTTAATCTATTTCATGTTTTATATTATGTGATAGGTACATAATTTATGCTTACCTGATACAATTCTTTCTTCTCCATTTCTTCTAAGAACCAACAACTGAGCATGTACTGTTCGCACGTGTCTTCTTCCTCTATCCTGACTATTGGCCGTAAGCTGCTATTTCTGCATATATCGTGGCCATCTGTAAAAACAAATATCAAAATTAACAAACTTTTGACTTCTTAAACCGTTTTGTTACCGCAGAAACTCAGTTCTACTGGTTCTACGCTATGCCGGTAGATAAATGCCCATTTTTGTTTACGAGATTTAAAGTTACTTTGGCCAATGTGAGGGAGGAGTGTAAGCCAAATCCTCCATTAGCCTCTGGTATAAGAGAGGGTCGTGGTCCTGCAGTGGACGACTAAATGACCTCATAGGTTGACAGGACAGTCTTTAACCTACCCTGGAACCCTGGGCATTTAAGGATTAAAGGTGTCATTTTCCTAAAAAAGGAAATTTGCCAAGTTATTGAACTATTCAGTGATAACGTAAAATTGTTACCCCCTTACTAATAAAAATTACCCAGTTCTTGAACACTGTTTTAAAATGTCATTTTCTTACTAAACGTCACTTTAAAACACTAACGAGCGTGTGTGTAAGTTTTATTAGTAAAAGGGGGTTAGTATTCACTGGTTTATAATAAGTAGAATAATTTTTGGAAGCAGACTGAGACCCCCTTAATCGTGGAGCCCTTGATCCAGAGTAACCCAGAGAGAAAGAGGAGCCTCGATGATGATTATTATATTGTCATGTTGATTGGCATATGGCTACTGACTCCAGAGACAGATTTTTTTACGGTAGCCAGCAGCGTGCTTTAGAGTCAGAGTAATAATAAGTATTCTATAGGTTTTTTATTAATAAATAAAGTTATTATTATCAAATACTCATAAAAAGTATACTTACATGGTGAAAAGGCGGTTTCTTCGTTGACAACGGCTAGCTGTAATCCACGCGGGTTATGTCCAATCGCAGAGAAGAACGCCACGATCTGGATGATGGGGAACAGGATGGAGAACACCAGTCCTCTGGGAAAGAATAACATTTTGTTAAATGCAGCCAGAATTCTGGGACAGAGTCGCGTTCTTTTAGGCAGCAATGTGGGACGTATATTTTTTTAACTATATTTTATTTTGTCGGCGCTTCACCCACGCGAATACGTCTACCCCTTCTAAGAAACAATAAATACTTAAGTAGAAAAATGTAAAATACCGTATGTTTAGCTACCTAAGAGAGGGCAGTTTTCCACCAAAGTTGAAAAAAGATTAAATCATGCGAGACGTCTAAAGAACTAATGTAATAGAATTTCGTAATAAAGTTACATAAAAAGGTGGTAAGGTCTCATTTCCGCTCAGCTTTACTGAAAACTTTCCTAGATATGAAAATGTTGGTTAATTGTATTGAAATTTATGACAACACTTACCCTGGATGCCGGGAGAACTGCTGTATGCTCTTAATAAATACTGCCTTATATCTCGCCTTCGATCTGCCTCTACAGTCTTTTGGTTTCTCTTTTGTCGTTAACACCTGTAAAAATAAAGTAATATTGAATACAATGAAAAAATCCAATATTAGGGCCTCAGATCATATTCTATGATCTGAGATTAGGGTAGATGTATAGCAGATATCTGGAGCCGACTCTTCATAGGAAAATACTGTGGAAATTCGTTACAGTTCTCATAACATTTAACTTTCAATGTAAGTATGAAACTTAGGTATAAAAGTGGATGACTATAGACTCCTAATGATATCCACACAATAGTAGACATCTCGCCCGTGAGCCAGTTTCTCACAGGGCGAGTTATCGAAAAACTGTTTTTTCACGATTATCTCGCGTTTGGCTGAACCAATTTGATACGCTTTTAGATAAGTATTTGTTACATCGAAGAAGGTTTAGTACCTATAGGATCTCATGTCAATGATCTTATAATGGCAGGAAAAACTCTTGAACGTTAGGAGTTGTATTATTCTTCACAGTAGGTTAATACTTAAGTAAGTAGTATACTTACATCGGTACTGCTGGTGACCACGTTAAAGTCCTCCCGCGACTCGTACCGACTGTCCACGACGCTGGGAATCCCGTCCGGGATGACGTCGGGAGACGCTGTGAGGGCTGCGAAAGATGATTATGGTGTAATGAGGAAATTAAAGAGTCCTTTTCGGAAAGTCACGGAGATTTTACGAAAGAAAGCTCGTGGTTGTTGAACTTGTCCATTATCTTCTGGAGTAACTCTCCTTTAGATTTATAGTGCGATATCAAACGGTTTGCTTTTAGGTCATAATACATTATTCGGTAATTATCAGCTACCTGAACGATTTCCATTCAAAAACTTTTTACTGAAGTGGTTTTCTTATTTATTTTTCTTTCTTCTTCAGACAGAAGCTGAGAATTGCCATCACCTCACATAAAATCCACGGAGATTAAGGCTAAGTTGCACCACCTAACTTTAACCGTAACTATAACAATAACCGGGGTTTTTTGTATGGAGTTTGACGGTTTTTTGACGTTTGTTAAAGTTAAAGTAAAATGGCGTAACTCAGCCTAAGTGTGACTTAAGGGGGAAATAAAATAAAATAAGGGTTTTCCAACCCTTTTAACTGTGTGGGGAATCTTTCTTTTTCTCTAGTAAAGAGAGGAGCTTGCTTGTGGAGACTAACGCCCGTATTCACAAACGATGCTTGCTTAACACTTTGGTGGACAGTACAAGTTAAGAATTACTTCCCAAATGACACTACTTATTCACATACATTGCCTATGGGAGTAGTGTCAATGTAATTTACTACCTGACGCCCGTGGACTTTACTGTCCATCAATGTGTTAAGTGAATCAGCAAATCGAACGCACAGCGTTGAATGGAGCTCTGTGTTTGGTTCGCGTGTTACTCTGTGCGTCCACGCGCACTGGGAGACCTCATAGTGATGTTTGTGAATACGGGCTTAAATTACCAGATGATGAAAATAAATTAAATGTATTTGACAATTACTACTTACTGGGCCTTCTTCTAGGCATTTCATGTTGGCGAAGGGCCAGCTTTAAGAAGGCGTCTTCAAGCGTGTCGCAGTCGAATTTCCGGAGCAGTTCCTCAGGGGAGTCTTCGGCCAGGAGTTGACCATCTCGGAGTAGACCGATCTGGAGCAAGAAGATAGACTTTAAGAGAGAATTCAGTAAAACTCAAAAACCCATTTTATTTTTGCAAGTAGGCTTTTAAAAAGCACTTTTACACGTCCCAGTATGAACCTTACCACTGCTTCGGGACAATAAATGGGCCAATGCTGAGAAGAAGCAGCGCAAGAAACTCAGTCACTATTGTCAGCTTATTTTTAGTCTAAGGGTCACAGTACAGACTTTTCAATCGGTCGATAGCTTCATCATCATAATTTCAGCCACAGGACGTCCACTGCTGAACATAGGCCTCGCCCAATGACTTCCACATCGCACGGTTGGTAGCGGCCTGCATCCAGCGCCTTCCTGCTACCCTTATCAGGTCGTCGGTCCACCTTGTGGGTGGACGTCCCACGCTGCGTTTTACGATAGCTTCGTCGGCTTCTAATTAGTATGAGGAATCGGCCGATACCAAATCGGTGTAATGTACGGACTTTCATACATATTCATACTGATTAGGTACAGCTTGACTAAACTATCGGCTTAAATAAGCCTGTAATCGAGTCGTAGATGTGTGAGAAGATTGAAGTATTTCTTAGTAAGGGTTGATGGGACAATAAGCGTCAACCATAGATTCCCATTCCAAGAAGTACGGTAACATTGATCTTGCCCTAGGATTAATATGGGTCACTGTGGTAGTTGAAGGCTTTGTCCGGATTCCCATAGTTCTTCCCACCAAGGCGATCGACGGAGTACCGGGGTTATTTTAGTGAGGAGAAAAGAGTCCCACATAACTTACCCTGTCCCCGCAGGGTAGATATGCAATTTAATGCAATTTTTCCACGAAAAAAAAGGTTAATATGGGTTACTGGCAGATCATTTACAAAATTGTCTTTAAGTAATTGGGCACTATCTTTTCATTCTACATTCAAGTTCTGTTCGTTTCGCTATAGAATTTGACCTAAATTTCAGACATCGAAAAGGAAAATAAACAGTATTTACTATTATGAATGCGAGTAAGTATCTAGTGCATCACCAAAACGACTAAAAAGTGACAGTTGCGGACTGTTATTTGGCAAATTGTTGCCAAATGCCGAGACCAATCACCGGGGCCTTGAAAAGACTGTTGCAAATAGATTTTGATTATTAAGACTTGAAGTTGTCTGACTATAGGTCACTTAACTCAATCAGTGCAGACGGGAACAAACGTCAAGCACTGATGAGGCATGGGATAAGCACGGGAGTGAGGAAAAAAGCGGGAGATCTATGACTGCAAGGTTTTATTAATCCTTCAAATGACTTAAATCACAGCTAAAGGACATCTTCTGAAAAATGGGATAGCAATTAAAGGGACCTATCAGGTATTCAGGTTCAGATTATCTTTTCCGATCATTTGATTCAATAGTGTAGCCTATCTTAGACGGGCCCTACTCAAATTTGTTGGGACCCCATCTAAAATAGGTCATTCGATCATTAGGGATGAGAAAGGTCATTAGACCCTTTATATTTAAATCAAAATCCTAAAAAGTCCGGCTCTGGGGGCTCCGTATCTATTATTAATACGGCTGATACGGCGGTAGCTACGCCCCTGATTTGATTACAACTCAAGGTTGAGTCCCTAAGCAGTGGGATTTTCCCAATCAGCAAATCTACATTGCTTAGCTTTGGGTAGCCAAAACGAGGGTGTGACGTCAAATGGTCGCAGGCGCATTGTAACCTGTATTAGGGCTGGTTGGGCCAAGACTGGCCCTCTGCCAGCGGACCTATTGTCTTGCCGTGGATTCTTGAAAAGTAGATGCTCAAGAAAAGGCTTCTGGAAGATTCCATCTTTAGAACAAAAATGGAAACTTCTATCGTTCAATAAAATCAATCATAAAGACATTCGGCTATCACCCGTACCTATTCACAAACGATGCTTGCTTAGGTAAGTGAAGCAGCAAATCGAACGCACAGCGTTGAATAGAGCTCTGTGATTGGTTCGTGTGTCACCCTGTGCATCCATGCGCACTGTGAGACCTCATAGTAATGTTTTTGAATACGGGCGTATGTGTATGACGTACTTATTAGTTAACTCTGTATGGCCTAGGTTCAATTATAGTCGGGTCGTCGGGTCAATATAAATAAAACTGACATGACATATTATTATTGACGTCATTGTAGGTACCAAGTAGTAAAATTTATATTTTTATTCTGAAACTCAAACTCAAAATCGGTGAATTTACTTGCATTAACGTCAGAACTGCCAAGAACGGCGAAGACGCCAAAATTAGGCAAGTATGAAGTTCAGGAAAAAAATCATTTACTTAAATACGATATTAATGTTTCAATGTCTGTTGTATGAAATAGCTAATCACCTAATAATGATATCCCACAATAGCAACACTCGCAATCGCTTCATGGCTGTGGTTATTGAATATCAATGAGTTTCAACAGCTACTTAAGTGCAACCATGCAACAGACTAGCTATTAGATGCAATCGCCAGTAATCTTTATTATAAATCAATTACAGCTACAAAACTAATCGCGACATTGACGAAATTGGCGGCAAATCTAGCATTGAGGTAATCAAAACCTTTTTGTTGATTATTTTCATTCTTCTTGCAAGGAGACTTATTTATCATATTATGTGTGGCCAGTATTTCACGGATAGAACACGCCAAGTCATAAAAAACAAAAAATCATCACTGTCAATTAGAGGTGGGCGCCGATATAAAATTGGCCGGCGGCGGCGCGCCGACTTTTTAACCTCGGCGGCGGCGGCGTCGGCGGCGTGACCTTGTTTGACCTTTGTTTATTAGGTTTTTTTTTTAAATCTGCTTTTTTAGTATCTGTCTTCAAGACTAATTAGGTGATTTGCAGTTGGTTGGGGTTTGAGCCACTGGAGCAGTGGTTTACCCTAGTAAATTAGCTCTCTTGATCATGGATACTTTGATATTTGGATAGCGGTTTGGCTGAGATCAGGTTTTCGTGTATTTCTTAAAGGCGAGCGTACCAATGTGCCGATAAAAGTACCCTTAACATGTATTTTTGAGCTCTTTGGAGGCACATAGTTAATGTTGGATTAGCTGACTGTCGGTCGAATATTATGTTCAGATCTATTTTATTTATATTTATTTTCTTTCCATGTCATCCTACGGTCCAGGATTTTAATGCAGATTGATTGCAGCAATGTGTCGAGGTGTAGATTGGCCGGAGGATAAGTTTCACGTCTTAAATGATAATATGGTGAGTCTTCGGGGCTTAATTACATGCGCCACTTGGTCAGCCAAGCAGCTGACTTTGCAACAGTCTAGTCGCTTTAAGATCTACTTTACTAGTAGATGTTATAGTATAGAGAATCGGACCAAGTACAGAGTCCTGGGGTACTCCAGTTCTGCAGCTAAAAAGAGAAGATTTTGTCACCGAGTTTCATTTAAAACTGTCTGTCACTGAGATTTAAGAATCCATCAGCAGGTAGTAAAAGTGTGCTGGAAAGTACTTTTTAATTTCATAGAGTAATCCTTTAGCTGATTTAGCTGAAGTCGCATGAAAGCAGACGTACAGGGTTCTTTCTTCACATCTCAGACCAAACATTATTCTGTTTATGATTGGTATGGTTTCTGCCAAAATTTATAGTCGGGTAAACTACAGGGTGTTACGTAAATGGGTATATGAGCCGACTACATGTAATAATATACAGGGTGTTAGGTATATACCCATTTACCTAACACCCTGTATATTATATGGGTCATACTTAGGCAAGGGAATAAACGAGCAAGAATGATCCTTTTCCATAATTTTAACAATACAAATGTCAGATTAATTGAGCGATAGGAGAATTCGTTAGTTCTCTTTGGAAATGATCCATAAGGGTGGCAAGTCGCTGCCAGCCTTATGGATCATTTCCAAAGAGACTTGCGAGGTTCTCACTCAGTGTGGTCATTGTCAAGACCATGGACTTCATGGTGATCAGATCAAATGCAAGTGCTTTACGGTTCCATTTTGGCTATTTATTTAGCTTAGCCATCTCTCTTGGCGTTAGTTCTTTCGTTTCAGCTGAAAGACGTCCTGCGCCGCTCGCACCCAAGCACTTCCTGCGACCTTCCCCAAATCGTTGGTCCACCTAGTGGGAGGCCTGCCCACGCTACGTCTTCCGGCTCGTAGTCGCTACTCAAGAACTTTACTGCCCCAGCGGCCATCAGCTCTACGAGATATTATGTGCCCCGCCCACTGCCACTTGATTTTAGCGATTCTGCGGGCTAGTCACTTTGTCCTCCTGCGTCTTTCGTCCTCACTAAGCGTAGTAGGAATCAATGTTCTACTTTGAACTTGAGGAGGGTAAGCGGAAACATGGAGGTCAACTCCTCAGATAGTCAGAATACGAAAAGATGCAAAATGGGCCTAAAATGGCGGGAGCTTGTGTAGAAGCAAGTCCGCGAGTTCAAGGAGCAGCGCACAACTGAACTCGACGCGAAACGCGATGATGTAAATCCCGTCCATCTACCGCCATTCACTATAATCATGTTGGCGCCGGGCTTAGATTATACTCTCAATGTGCGAGGAGTTTGCCGCGAAGATCAGCTATGTAAGCTATCTTTAGGCGCACCAGCGCCGCTAAGACAGCTAAGTCGAAGTGGTCACCATGACCGAAATCGGTCGGATGAATCATCATCATCAGTAGGAATCAAAGGCAGGCATAGCTGCAAGTCTCGGATCAAGTTCAATGCTTGATCCTATTTTTTGGATTATCCGTGTCAGTGGGTTTAAATAAACCGGCTTGTCATGTAGCAAAGGTCTGAGATTTTTCTTGTCAGTTCGCACTCATGTATTACCGGACCTATTAAGCGGAGAACACTTTGAGGGAGGTACTTTGTTGCCTTCCAGAGGTTGTGGTTCCCATTTGCATTCCGAGACATATTTGCCAATCTCTGTGTGAGTGATTCGCTTAAAGTATAGTCCAATAGTGTGGGCTATCTGCCAGACGAAGGCTGGGATTTTTTTCTTGACAGCAAGGGGGACTGGCGCCCCTCGCGATCAATTATTTACTAGACCAAGCAGCAACTTGAGTAATGTTCTTGATTAACTGTTAATATAGTTAGTATTAAGTTATTTATCAATTTATTAGTATATCAACGGCATTAAGTTCGCCTTGTGTACTAATTTACACTCGGCTTCAAATAAATCTCACCTCCCGCGACAAGCACTTATCAAACGTATGCATCCCCACTTCACACCAATATTGGCACAATTTGGCAGCCTAGTTCTAAACTTCATTTCATTAAAGGAAAGGTTTTTACCCCAAAAATGTGTCTTGTTGGGCCAACTTTTATGGCTATAAATCTGTTTGGGATTAATTGCTATCCATCTGTTAAAAAGGACACGTAAGATCATTATTTGGTTTTATAACCACAAAAATTGGTCTACTTGAGCCCATAGGTGAGCCCCAAGTGAGGCCTTTTTTCAAGTCACATTTATGGTACTTGTTAATTGTTTATGAAAAAACTGTAATATGTGTTTTTCTTTAAGTTTATTTATTGGGCTTTAAAATAACACCAATATTTTTGGTGCACCATGATTGTGTGAGAAGAAAATCTTTAAAGTTCGCGTCGCGGAAGGTGCGATTTATTTGATATTGAGTGTATTATAGTTAGTTCTTTTGCCTTCGAAACATAAATTAGTACAGTATAGGAGAGGAATAAATTGCAAATAGTTGGTACAGTATCAGTATCGGCGCGCCGACAGCTGGTCGTCGGCGGCGGCGGCGTGAAAAAATTCGCGGCGGCGGCGGCGCGCCGGCGTGGCGCCCACCTCTACTGTCAATATTTTGACATTCCAAATTCAAACTCAAGATTTTTTTTTCGATTGTGCGTTGTCATCATTAGCAATTTTTTTTTTAAATCAGAAGACGTGTAAACTGCCAGTAACTTTGGCTGTGTTAAGTTTTCACTTTTGGTTTTTTTATGTGTTGAAGACATCGTCCATAATTTTTTTCAATAGACTGTGAACCTTAAAATAACAGTATAAGCTCCAAAATCTATCCTTATAAGCTGCAAATAGTTACCTTGTGTGCTTGTTTCGTTTCGTCAATGTAATGTGTGGTTATGATGACTGTGGTGCCGCCTCGCGCGAGCTCTGCTAGGAACTCCCATATCCTGGAAAATAAAGCATTTTGTTACGACAAGTTACTGTAACATCAGGTTTATTAACCAAATTACTGTCTATGTCCTTGGCTAGCTGACACTCCCATATCAGACATAACTTTTTTGAGCTGTGAAAACGCTATTTAATTTCCCATAGTCGCTTTGTGTCGCGCGCTATAATTATGTATAAGTAAACTAATGTTTGTCAGGAATAATTTAGGATTCGAATGTTGAAAGATTTTTTAAAATCAGTCCAGTAGTTTCGGAGCCTATTCAATACAGAAAATCTCATTTTTTTCTTTGTTTATTTTTTCAAATACATATTTCCTTTTTAAAATATTAGTGTAGAGAAAAAGTACCTAATATTTAGTTATGAAAACAATTATAAAAAAATACCCAATGTAGGTATTATATGCAACGACTAAAACAAAATGGTTCACGAGACTTCGAAGTAAAAACAAAAATAACAACAAAACGATTAGACTTTTTTATTAATTTTTCTTACAAACAGAGTGCTGTCAAATAAATAATAACATGTTCTTGATCAGCATCGCGTGACTAATGGGTAAATAAATACATAAATATGTACAACTATAATGAGAATTGTGTTCAGTTAATGACGGACAGTTTATCGCTAACTTTTTTAACTATTTGCTGACGTATTTATTTAATAGCTGTTATTAAGATGAACCGGGAAATCTATTACTAAACGTTTTTGGAAATTTTGACAATTTGCACACAATTTGCAACAGAGTCGACTTGTCACAGGGTAATTCGTCACAAATTTAAAATTTCTCGTGTCAAATTAGCGTTAATTTATTTTTTTGCGGATCTAATGATAACTTTCCCCCGGTACAAACTTAAACTTCACTGGTTGGGTCTTTATTGGCGGCCAAGCTGTAGATCCTGGCTACACAGGAGTTGCAGCGGTGGGAACGAGAGGTGGGAATAATCCCGTTAAAAATTTACTTTCAATATTAATATGAAACTTAAAAATGTGCGACGAATTGACTTTGTCGCAAATTTAGAATGTCTAACCCGTTTTTGTAGGTATTTCGGTTAATGAATTAAATAAATAGGCATGCATTACTTTTCATTGATAAATTACTTTGTGTCAACTCTAGCGATTATGCAATGGACTCCCATTTGGCGACACCATAATTTTACAGGCGCAGTATTTCCATCACAAAAAGCCATATTTAAACAACCTATCTATAGAACATAATTTCCAGAAAGTTCTCCAACAAATGCACAACAACTTAATATGCAAACTAATTGAGCATTCCCTCCTCGAACCAAATGTCATTGCTTCGAAGGTATCCCGAATCATGCGCATGTTCTAAATTATAGCATTTTGAACTTTAAACACAGAGATATAAGGAACAGATAAAGTTGATTGAGTTGATAATGAAAGCTACGTAATTAACAATCGATTGACAGGAAAAGTGAATCATTGTACGATGTTGTTGTGACGTGGGACGATTGCTAAATAGAGAGGCTATGGCCGTAAGAAAATGTATTTTTTGGTTCTAAGCATACTTTGGTTTAACATGTTACTTCTAGCACAATAATAGCCATTTCAGCCAAAGGACGTCCACTGCTGAACCAAGGCCTCCAAGGTTTTCTACAAGACCGATCCTGCCCGACCCGACCTACAAACGTGGTCGCCCCAAGCATACTTGGCGGCGCACTGTGGCAGACGAGGCGAAGAAGATCGGCAAGACTTGGAGCGAGATCAAACACATAGCTCAAGACCGAACGCGATGGAGGACTGTTGTGGACGCCCTCTGCCCCATCTAGGGGACAAAGGACCATAAGTCAAGTAAGTCAAAGATCCTGCTGTGCCCTACTCGCGTTCGAGGCATCTAGGATTGTCAGTCTACCGAGTTGAGGGCTTTCCACATTGTATTTTCGTGGCCGCCATTATCTTTTCAGTCCTACTCCTTGCATATTAAAAAAAGAATAAGCTAATTGTGAGTTACACACTCATATCAAAACCCACTGGTTCACAACAGTAAAATTAGAATTTTGGGCCCCTTTCTGTTTTTCTCGTTTATGATTGCATATCAGGATGTGTTAAAGTTAGTGAGATAGTTACGTAGTTAGTAGTAAATATAAGCACGATGACAGACTGGTGGTAATCTGATCTTGATATGTAACAAAAGAACCCATCAAAAACAATACTTGTCAAAAAAACCAAGTCTCGCAACTCAGTTGTTCTACGGTAAAAAGTTGTGAGATCCATGTAATACCAAGTCCAGGCCAGGAAATCTTTAACGTTTTACATAAATTATTGACTTGGCCATCGCACTAAATAATTTTATTTACACGTGTTTTCATGCGATGGCCAAGTCAATGGCTA
>NW_021130824.1:0-1770 GCF_004193835.3 Ostrinia furnacalis | reverse complement strand
ATGTCTCTAATTTGACATTTTTAACGATTTAACAGCCCGGACACCCAAAAACTAGCTCATCTGAGAATGGCCGTTATTACATTTCAGACATAAAAATACTATCCGGGTGACTAAATTACTAAGTGAGCGACTAGAAATACAGAGAGGGCAACTTTAATATGAAGATACATTCGATTTTTCTAATTGAGGTTTTACTGAACAAAATACAAAAAAGTTAATTCTAAGCAAAGTTTTGTGAGCTGCTTTATTAATGATTATTGGTTACTAATATTATATTTGAGGTCTCATGTTTTTTATTTTGATACGCTTTATTAATGAAAACTACAGATTGTTAGAGCGCGCGAATTCGAATGGGGGCGGGGCGACTGTCCCGAATTTTTAACAAAATATGTATGCTAACACGTTTTGGGTCTAGCAATTCGGCTCAAACTAACAACACCGCCACTGGAAGCAAAACTTATCAGTTGGACAAAACCTATTGGACAAAAAAGAAAACGAGGCCGGCCCGCTAAGTCCAAGCCAGCACTTATCATACAGTGACGATGAGTAGGTAGAGCTCCTCAATCCTCATAGGTACCAATCAATGAACCTTATTAATAAGCAGTGTTGCCAGTCGGGTCTTGTCAGAAATTACCAGAAATATAAAAAAATGTAACCTTTTTGAATAAAAAGTGCGGAGCGATTGTGTAAGGTTGTTGATGGATGGAAAATGAATACAATCAATTTATTGATCATCGATCGTTTACCTAAATTTGAAATTTTGACCATTCCATGAAGACCCTAAAAGTGACCGGGGTCGTATAAAAAAACCTTTCGTGGATTTGCGTTTTATTATCGAAAAATAATCGCTAAAACTATTTTTTTTAACAAATAATAAATCAAATTCATGTTTAAATGCAGTTTATGACATTATTTTAAATTGTCACTATTAATATTTTTTACTGAATAACCTGTAAAAGTTAATTCCACAATTTCTGAAAAATCACCTAAAAGTAACCTTTTCATTAGTGTAACCTAAAAGTAACCAATGCAGTTCAAAAGTAACCTAAAAGGCAACACTGGCAACACCTAACCTTCTGGCAACACTGTTAATAAGATTACTTTTTTTTGGGTTGACAGAAGCAACTTATTTTATTTTGTTATTTTTTTGTTGATTCGATTCAAGAAAATACAAATTTATTTCATTTTTCGTAATACATTGTTTCATTTGATTACCTACCCTTAAATTTTAATGATTTATTTTTTTCGCTACTAGAATAGTGTTCCGTGAAATATTTATTTCATAAGATCATTTTTTATTTAAATGTGGGCTCATAATACGCTGCTTATAATAGTATTTTTCTAAGTAGTTTTTGCATTCGAAACACTTCATTAAAGTTAAAAATACCGTTCAGTATAAAAAAAGCATTTGCCGAATATTGAAAAAAATGCAGGACCGAACGTTGACACTCAATCAAATATTACGTCGCTCAAATATTATGAAGCATCTCATTTTGTATTTTAAGGAACTCAATTTTTTTTTTTGTAAGTTGCTGTTCTTTTGATTTTTCGTCACTCGCACTCAGTCGCTAACTTAGTAATTCTTTAGCCCACATTAATTATTTTTGACACTTACAACACAAATTTACAGTCACTCGTTTAAATACTACCCATAAATAAATAGAAAAAAAAAGTGCTATTAACATTGTGGTAACAACTTCTCAGCACTTGCCAAATGTTGGTCTCGAAGCGCTGGTAGGGTAAAAAGATTATGAGACATGTAGAGGCTCC
>NW_021130823.1:0-5850 GCF_004193835.3 Ostrinia furnacalis | reverse complement strand
AAGATTTTACAAAGTGTTATACCATTTTGGAATCCTTACTAAATGCGCCAAATTATGACGTCACTTGCCACACTCGCGTAGTACATTTTTTTTTCAGTACAGTCAGTTTAAACTAGGCAAAATTTTTATTTTGAAAAATTTTTTGGGAATAATGTATTTTTTTCATCCAAGCTGGAGCAGCTGGTTTTGTATTTTTGATAACAATTTAGAGAAGCATTATTCAGGGTTACATAACAAAAAAAAAATTTGGAAAAAGTGAAGATTTGTGGCAACACG
The DNA here is from genome assembly GCF_004193835.3 of Ostrinia furnacalis. Taxonomy (NCBI): domain Eukaryota; kingdom Metazoa; phylum Arthropoda; class Insecta; order Lepidoptera; family Crambidae; genus Ostrinia; species Ostrinia furnacalis. The sequence goes on along the minus strand of NW_021130823.1, from coordinate 5,574 downwards.
AGTAAAATGACCGTCACCTGGAGTAGATTTTTTTGATTTTTTTTAAATGCCTATTATTTTTAAAATATGCCACATAGATTTTTTTTTATATTTTTCTGATAACCAGCACAACTTGCCTCAACACCCAGTTCCGGCTTGACGTTACATTACGGGACACCCTGTATATCCCTTGATATATATCCTCGAACCCTGGTAAATACTGCGGTATCTTGTATCGTAATAGGTGCTATTTTGAAGTAAAAATGTAGGTATATTGTAAATGCAACGGGAATGGGAATCAAACCCACGACCTTTCGCTTGCCGGGCGATTGCTCTTCCATCTGAGCTACTTAGACACTGGATGAACTCGTTGACATTTTCAAGTGTAATATGCTGTTTCGGCCGCGTTTAAAATGTATCTAATGTGCCATATTTATATTTATTATTTATCATCTATTTTAAACCTTTGAAAAAATTACTGAATTTCTTATGATACTTACGTCTGTATTCACAAACATTACTATGAGATCTCACAGTGCGCGTGAACACACGAACCAATCGCAGAGCTCTAATCAACGTTGTGTGAACGATTTGCTGCTTCACTTAAGCAAGCATCGTTTGTGAATACGGACAGCAGCTAGTAGTGGTCTAAGTTCTTGTCCCTAAGCTGTTTTATGCTGTCTATAGTTTCATTCACAAGAATCAATCCTTTTCCACAGCATCTTTGTTTTCTTCTTTTGTTGATGGCGATGGCCTTGTTTCTTCCAGCGCCTCAGCAAAGCCCATCAAGCCGTCAGTGACAGTGCAGGTGACGACGGCAGAAGCGTGTCCGCTGCCGCTGCTGGCGTGCCGGCTGGCGGGCGCTGAACTCACGCTGGCGTACACAGACGGACCCGCTGTGGTGTTCGAGAAGATTGTAAGTGTTGTTTATTGCTTGTTTACTTCATTTCGTTACAGCTACAGGACGTCCACTGCTGAACATAGGCCTCGCCCAATGCTTTCCAACACATACCGGAAAACGTAGCGTGGGATGTCCACCCACAAGGTGGACCGACGATATCGTAAAGGTAGCAGGAAGGTGCTGGAAGCAGGCCGCTTGTTTACTAACGCCCGTATTCGCAAAGGATGCTTGCTTAAGTGAAGCAGCAAATCGAACGCACAGCGTTGAATCTCTGCGATTGGTTCGTGTGACACCCTGTGCGTCCACGCGCACTGTGAGACCTGAATACAGGCGTTATTTATTGAAAAATAGACACTGCAGTTTCAACGTGGCATAGTAATGCAAACCAGACTCTGGGGTACTCCATAGGACTTGCGGTGATTGTAAGTGGACTTTCCATTGCTAGTCTAGTGCTATAAGCCCATCAAGCCGTCAGTGACGGTGCAGGTGACGACGGCAGAAGCGTGTCCGCTGCCGCTGCTGGCGTGCCGGCTGGCGGGCGCTGAACTCACGCTGGCGTACACAGACGGACCGGCTGTGGTGTTCGAGAAGATTGTAAGTAGGCTATTGCTTATGTACCATAACGTTAATATTCCTTCGCAGTAGAGCAACAACCACGAGCTGTCAAACGAAACCGATTTTGGGTGACACTGGATGTCATTTGTGTGTCAGGATTCAGAGTCAGGATTATTTCACTGTTTTGTACCAGTCAATGAACCAGTCACCACGTTTCTGAAGCACTTTTCTCATAAACATCCACCATTTCACTCCACGTAAAATCTGAAAACTCAAGAGCTCATATTTTCAGCGTGCCAATGAGTGCTAACGGACTGTCAAATAAGTGCAAAATAACTGTTCTGTTTGACGTGGCGGCGACGACATCACACAGTGTCCATATCTTTTTAACACACAGTGTTTCTGCTAGTGACATCTCGCTCGCTCAGTTCTTTGTTGTTCTATACCTCTGGGTTTATTATCTTTATGTCGTTTACTTATTTAGTGAAAAAAGACACTGCAGCTTCAACATGGTTTTGTGATGCAAACCAGACTCCGAAAGACTTGCTGAGGTGTTCGAGAAGATTGTAAGTAGGACTATTTATTGCTTATCTAAGGATATCTACCCATCAAGCCGTCGTCAGTTATCCGACGATGATAAAATCAGCCTTTAGTCATGCAAACCAGACTCTGGGGTACTCCAAAGGATTTGCGGTGATTGGAAGTGTAGTCTAGTGCTATCTGGTCATCAAGCCGTCAGTGACAGTGCAGGTGACGATAGCAGAAGCGTGTCTAATGTCACCGGCTGTGGTGTTCGAGAAGATTGTAAGTGTATATTGCTTGTTAGATATAGAGCGTCTCGTACTGCAGAGAAAAGATGAAGGCACCAGACCACGTGGTAAATCACCAATGAGATGGACGGACCAGATCAAGGCCGCAACTAAATGTTCGGTTTGCGAAAGTACCCGGAAAGCTGCAGTCCGTGAGGAATGGCGCCGTATTGCGAGGAACATCACTCATCGTGATTCACAATGATGACCACGACCACTCTGACAAGAGTGTACCGACTGAGATATTGCTTGTTTACTTTCATCATCATCATTTCAGCCATTGGACGTCCACTGTTATAAACCTCCCCCAATGCTTTCCATGTTGCGCGTACCGGAAACAGCATGAGACGTCCCCCTACAATGGGAGACCGACGACATCGTAAAGGTAGCAGAGAAACGCTGGACGCAGGCCGCTACCAATCGATCAACATGGAAAGCATGGGGGGAGGCCTATGTTCAGCAGTAGACGCCCTATGATGGCTGAAATGATTATTATGATGACACATAAATTAAAAAATAACAAATAAATGCCCGGATTTTCCAATATTTCATGAAATCTGATTGGTTATCTATACGAAATTAACTGTCTGTCTTGCTTTCACGCCTAAACCACTGAACCGATTTAGATGAAAGAAGAACGGTCACGTCCCATACAAAAAAAAACCCAGACCCGACAGAAACGAGACATACCTCAGTTTTTTTGTCATGTCTTAATTAGTTAAATTATATATTTTTTATATTCGAAATCTATGTATAACACCAAAATATTACCCTTTGTTTTTGTTCAGGCGTTATACAAAAACTAATACAAAATGCCTATTTATCACCAAAATTGGTAAATGTATGTACCTAAATGTCTATTACAGCTGCTATGGAATGTATATAGGTGACCTGGAGATACAGCCGGATTATACAGGGTGGTTATACATATGGAACGATAAGTGATCTCACTCGATTATTTCTAAACTATACAAGATATCGAAAAACTAGTTACTGATTCTGAAAGTGCTTCACGAGCTCTTTCAAATGGTACCAATAATAGATTACAGATTATGGAAGCAGGTAACATTGAATTTTTGGATTTTGTAACTTCTCGTTTCCACCCTGTATAATCCGGCTGTATCTCCAGGTCACCTAGATACATTCCATAGCAGCTGTAATAGACATTTAGGTACATACATTTACCAATTTTGGTGATAAATAGGCATTTTGTATTAGTTTTTGTATAACGCCTGAACAAAAACAAAGGGTAATATTTTGGTGTTATACATAGATTTCGAATATAAAAAATATATAATTTAACTAATTAAGACATGACAAAAAAACTGAGGTATGTCTCGTTTCTGTCGGGTCTGGGTTTTTTTTTGTATGGGACGTGACCGTTCTTCTTTCATCTAAATCGGTTCAGTGGTTTAGGCGTGAAAGCAAGACAGACAGTTAATTTCGTATAGATAACCAATCAGATTTCATGAAATATTGGAAAATCCGGGCATTTATTTGTTATTTTTTAATTTATGTGTCATCATAATAATCATTTCAGCCATCATAGGGCGTCTACTGCTGAACATAGGCCTCCCCCCATGCTTTCCATGTTGATCGATTGGTAGCGGCCTGCGTCCAGCGTTTCTCTGCTACCTTTACGATGTCGTCGGTCTCCCATTGTAGGGGGACGTCTCATGCTGTTTCCGGTACGCGCAACATGGAAAGCATTGGGGGAGGTTTATAACAGTGGACGTCCAATGGCTGAAATGATGATGATGAAAGTAAACAAGCAATATCTCAGTCGGTACACTCTTGTCAGAGTGGTCGTGGTCATCATTGTGAATCACGATGAGTGATGTTCCTCGCAATACGGCGCCATTCCTCACGGACTGCAGCTTTCCGGGTACTTTCGCAAACCGAACATTTAGTTGCGGCCTTGATCTGGTCCGTCCATCTCATTGGTGATTTACCACGTGGTCTGGTGCCTTCATCTTTTCTCTGCAGTACGAGACGCTCTATATCTAACAAGCAATATACACTTACAATCTTCTCGAACACCACAGCCGGTGACATTAGACACGCTTCTGCTATCGTCACCTGCACTGTCACTGACGGCTTGATGACCAGATAGCACTAGACTACACTTCCAATCACCGCAAATCCTTTGGAGTACCCCAGAGTCTGGTTTGCATGACTAAAGGCTGATTTTATCATCGTCGGATAACTGACGACGGCTTGATGGGTAGATATCCTTAGATAAGCAATAAATAGTCCTACTTACAATCTTCTCGAACACCTCAGCAAGTCTTTCGGAGTCTGGTTTGCATCACAAAACCATGTTGAAGCTGCAGTGTCTTTTTTCACTAAATAAGTAAACGACATAAAGATAATAAACCCAGAGGTATAGAACAACAAAGAACTGAGCGAGCGAGATGTCACTAGCAGAAACACTGTGTGTTAAAAAGATATGGACACTGTGTGATGTCGTCGCCGCCACGTCAAACAGAACAGTTATTTTGCACTTATTTGACAGTCCGTTAGCACTCATTGGCACGCTGAAAATATGAGCTCTTGAGTTTTCAGATTTTACGTGGAGTGAAATGGTGGATGTTTATGAGAAAAGTGCTTCAGAAACGTGGTGACTGGTTCATTGACTGGTACAAAACAGTGAAATAATCCTGACTCTGAATCCTGACACACAAATGACATCCAGTGTCACCCAAAATCGGTTTCGTTTGACAGCTCGTGGTTGTTGCTCTACTGCGAAGGAATATTAACGTTATGGTACATAAGCAATAGCCTACTTACAATCTTCTCGAACACCACAGCCGGTCCGTCTGTGTACGCCAGCGTGAGTTCAGCGCCCGCCAGCCGGCACGCCAGCAGCGGCAGCGGACACGCTTCTGCCGTCGTCACCTGCACTGAGAGGTAAATAAGTAGTTAATATTATTCATGATAATGCATGCTAAATCATGTATTTCCTCCGCCATTTTCCGCAGTTTGGCACCTCACGTCACATCATTTTACCGAAGTCAGCCCTATAGCTTCCGCGCAGTGCCGATCACTGACGTTTGTCAACAAAATGGTGCTCGACTTTTGAGACAAGCTAAATTACACCATATTGTTAACGACATTGAGCATACATTTTTTTAAATACCTTCGCGAAGTAAAACTTCTGTACGTAGTACTTATTATTATTCTGTGGTAGCGGCGACTGGTTGCGCCGCCATGGTGTCCCGGTGAAATATAGCCCGTAGTTTCTGTGATCTGTGAATAAACCCTATTATTTGTCAGGTGGAGGTCCCAATGGAGGCTCGTCTCGAGAACCTGTCCCTGGAGCCGCGCGGC
>NW_021130821.1:0-2139 GCF_004193835.3 Ostrinia furnacalis | reverse complement strand
TTATATAACCAATTTATACAGTGTTGTCCACATAAAAATGTAAATGGGTTTTGATCCATTTTATTATTGTAAACAACTGGTTGCTGCATTCTTTCCAGTTTTCTCACAAGAATACTAGGATAATACATTCCGAGTGGATCGTAGACATTGATTCGATCAGGACGAATATATATGGCTATCCAATGTTCACCAGGCAGGTTTGACGTTTGAGTATTGATAACATATCCTCCATTATATAAACGGTCAGGCAGTTTGTCTAATGCATATACTCCTCGAAAATCATATAGGCAATAAAGAGCTCTTTCAATATCTGAAGTACTACACACATATTAGTTTAAGTAAATAATGAAAAGAAAAACTCACTTCATAGCATATTTTACTTGAAACATTATTATTAAATTATCAAGAATCTAATTTTTTTTGTTTATATTATAATGGATCCATCCTTAGCTATTTGAACTTCTCCATCAAAAACTCCATACACATACATTATTACTGGATCGGTTAATGCGGCTCTGAAACGAATATCAATTTTTAGATTTCCGGTTTTAGGCAATTGTGTTTGATCAACATCAAAATCTGGAGCGAGAACAAATGTAAAGAAAGGATAGTCCGATTTGAATTCAGCCATACTAATTCCATTGTTCATGTTTTTGTTAATTAGACCCATATTGAGAATTAAAGATCTCACATATGCTTCAGTATAGTCATTTTCCATGTTAATATTATAAGTATCTTTATAGTCAATTCCACGTGATAATGAAATACTTTGAATATTGCAATTATCGAATGATGAGCAAAATGACGAATAATCCCCACTAACTTTTGATGTGTTTTGAAATGTTATCAAAACAAACTTTGGCAATCTTTCATCACTAAATACATTATCTTTATATTCACTTCTTGATCCTTTTGGAATTGAAAATTGAATTATTTTTGCTCTTTGAATTGGATAAATTGCATTTTGTTTATTCATTCCTAGATTATGTCCAATACGTACCGATTGTTGTACACGAACTCTTCTTATTAAAAGTTTAGCTTCTTTAATGAATATGTATGGTTTAATTTCAGTTTCAGTTCCAGTCTTTGCATATTTGAATATTGATATACTTTCATTTCGTTGTAACTTTATGGATAAATTAACTCCAGGAATTAAATATCTTGGTTGTTCAAAGAAATCAAGGTTTATCGGACCGCACAATGTCATTTCGGCAGATTTTTGAAGCCATTTAGTTCTATCAGTATCAGTTCCAAAACCGATACTTTTCATAAATGTATTTTTTGTATCATTACTAAAATTAAGAACATTCTCAATAATTGCCTTTTGATAATATGTATCGTTTGTATCTTCTACTTTTGTATGATTCAAGTATAAAACGACATCTTTAAACAGTGTGTAAAGAAGATAATTGCTAGGTATCATATTTGCAATATCTGTTGCCAAATCTTTACCATCTGCTCCAACTGCCTTTATTTTCACTGTCAACAATGTTTCATTCAAATCAATGTAATCATCTTCACTTCCAACTATATCAAATTGAATTTGTGACTGAGCATAACCCTGAATACTATCTTTTGGATATATTTCTTCAAATGAATACGATTCAACAACAACTTGTGGTGGTGCTGATGAGAAAATATCAAGTTCTGTTTTACCTGCAATATCCATTATGAAAATATTGTTTTTAGACGTTTTCCATATTTGTTTATACTATTTTTTCTATTTATTCGTTTTCGTCCTCGTTGTCGTTGTCGTCGTTGAATAAAATCATTTGCTTTTAGTAATCCACTTCCTCTTTGTTTAACATTACCATCATAATCATCATCGTTATAATCACCACCTAAAAAATTTGTTGATTCATGAATTGCATTTCTTGCATGTCTCTTTATTTCAGGTAAAACCTCTTTAGCACTACCGAGTAATGCATCTTTCACACTTGTTTTATTCTCAATCACATTTCTACCAGCATTCCACAATGCTTTACCTGCTAATTTGGCAATAGGAATTCCAAACTTTTTCAGAATTGGAAGAGCATATCGTCCAAAAACAGATTTCCAATTTCCACCATATTGTTTTCCTCTGAAAAATGTAAGATCACCACCTTGTTGTGGACGATTATACATGTGAATAATGTTACG
>NW_021130820.1:0-601 GCF_004193835.3 Ostrinia furnacalis | reverse complement strand
ACCTGGTTTTGTCACCCTTCAACGGCCAAGTTACACAACATTAACTATAATAATAAAGAAATCGCAGTAAGGAACCATAGACTTGGCACGACTTTGTCTAGATTTCATTACTTTTTAGAGATAAACAAGCAGCTCCATCGAGACTTGGCTAGTTTTTTACAGAATGTTTTTGGTGGGTAGATGTTATTCAATCGGATTTGTGGCTCATCATCATCATCATCATTTCAGTCATAGGACGTCCACTGCTGAACATAGGCCTTCCCCAATTTGATGGCTCACCGATAGATAATTTTGACATCTTTATTAAATAAAATTTCAGACTTTCATCCATAGTAAGGATTAGTAACAATTTTTCTTTATATTAAGAGCGTTTAAGCCGTTTGGCGCAAAAACAGTACTTTTTCAACTCGTTACAATCATTAACCAGTAATACTACAAATATGTTATAGGCATAAATAGTTAGACAATTTCGTCGTCTAAATAGTTAATTGAGAAAATATTGCGATTAGTTTAGCATTTAAGAATTCTATCAAGATAAGTCCACACAGGTTTTGTAAATTTCCACTTTAGCGTCAGTTTACAAGCTGAAATTTTTATAAAA
>NW_021130819.1:0-2932 GCF_004193835.3 Ostrinia furnacalis | reverse complement strand
AAACTTAAAGCTTAGTTACAACAGGATATTGCAAAATTCCCACGGGAACTGGAATTAGCGGTAAATTCCTTTTGTATGACTGACTCACTGACATACCCACGCACAGCCTAAACGGCTAAACGTAGGCACTTGAAATTTATAAGGGACGTAGCTTAGATACCGTAGAGGTGCACTAAGAAAGGAATTCCCAAAATTCCTACAGGAACAGGAATTACCGGGAAAATCCTTTTGTATGAAAAATCTAAACCGCTTAAGTTCGACGCTTGAAATTTGGCATGCAGGTCCCTTAGTAAACTTAAAGCTTAGTTACAACAGGATATTGCGAAATTCCAACGGGAACGGGAAATAACGGGAAAAAACATTTGTATGAAAAAATCTAAACCGCGTAAGATAGATGAAGGGGGTAAAACGGGATCCACGCGTACGAAGTCGCGGGCGGCCACCAGTAGTGAATAAATAGTGATGAATGAGCTAACAAATAAGTAAGCTATAGACCTGAATCACAGTTGTTATGAAGAAGAGACTAATATACGAGTGGTACTATGTGAAAAGAATGTATCGTCGGCTGATTGCAAGAAGTCATTAACTACAAAAAGTCATTAAGTGTCCATACTAGCATTGCATAATAGCATATTATTGGCCGCGACTTATACTATACTAGCTTTCCGCCCGCGGCTTCGCCCGCGTGGAATTTTGTCTGTCACAGAAAAACTTTATCGCGCGCGTCCCTGTTTCAAAAACCGGGATAAAAACTATCCTATGTTCTTTCTCGGGACTCAAACTATCTCTATGCCAAATTTCATCAAAATCGGTTGCGAGGTTTAAGCGGGAAAGCGTAACAGACAGACAGACAGACAGAGTTACTTTCGCATTTATAAATATTAGTTGGGATATATAAAATATATAAATATATTAATATATATATATATAATTAGGGATTATACAAAAATCACCAAATGGATATCTGCCGTACTTTGGAAGATAGAATTTTGTAAAACTTGATAAATCCAGTTTCGTCAATTTTTATAGCATTAAAATAATTATTGTCCATTAATGATTTTGTGTCGTAACATAGTCGATACACACTGTGTTTTGACTAACTGCCAGAACTTAATAAAGATTTATAATGACTTTTTGTGTAAAAAACTTTGGAACCAAATCTATACTAATATTATAAAGCTGAAGAGTTTGTTTGTGTGTTTGTTTGTTTGTTTACTTGAACGCGCTAATCTCAGGAACTACCGGTCCGATTTGAAAAATTCTTTCAGTGTTAGATAGCCCATTTATCGAGGAAGGCTATAGGCTATATTATACCATCACGCTATCCCAACTAGTCCCAACTGATATTATAAATGCGAAAGTAACTCTGTCTGTCTGTCTGTCTGTCTGTCTGTCTGTCTGTCTGTTACGCTTTCCCGCTTAAACCTCGCAACCGATTTTGATGAAATTTGGCATAGAGATAGTTTGAGTCCCGGGAAAGAACATAGGATAGTTTTTATCCCGGTTTTTGAAACAGGGACGCGCGCGATAAAGTTTTTCTGTGACAGACAAAATTCCACGCGGGCGAAGCCGCGGGCGGAAAGCTAGTGAGTAATAAGTTCAGAGCAAAAATGAAAAAGTTGCGAAAACGGGTTTTCACGCGTATACGAAGTCGCGGGCACAGCTAGTAATTCTTAAACTACTGGTTCAAATTGAATGAAATTTTAAATATACCGTGTCTTTACAATGCCTGCATAGCTAATGAAAATTCAGCCTTCTAGTTTTATCCACAACGAAGTTACAGGCGGTCGAAAATGGCCTAAATTGCTTCGAGAAAAGGATGGTACGGCCTTGCCGCTTTTTTGCTCGACTTGGTGGGGGCACTGCCGTGCCCCCAGATATTTTTATTAAATTTATAGCTAGTCTGAATGTGGATTAAAATAATTTTGTAGCGGTAAACGTCATTCTATATTATAATTTTCTTATTAATTTGCAAATAATATTTTTATTGTGCTTAATGTATATCAAAATAATGATCGTTATTCCATTGTGTTAAATAGTACTACTTGTAATTCATTGAAACATTGTTAAACAAATAAAATAAAATACCTACCTAATTTCATACTTTAATATGATATTTTTACGTGACAACGTCATAAGAAGTTTCAGCCCAGGGCCTCACAAATTCACGATCCGGCCCTGTAGTACCTAACCTAGTTTCATAAAATAAAGAAACTAACTCAAGCTTTTCATTTTTAATAAAATGTAAAAATGCGTAATTATCAAAAAATTCAAGTTTTGGTACCTAGTTTTATAGATATTTCTAAACGAAAAAATCCAGTGCCGTCGTATACATAGACGTATACTGCGATCACTGACCTAACTTCTTGATTTATTTGTTACTTGTGCTGTTAATTACAATTCTCAATCCGTAAATAAATTCTTCTTTCTACCGTGTTCGTACTACTGTCCTCGTAAAATCATCGTATTCGATTGTTGTAATCGGATTACATGAACATCACTCGACCATATATGTCCATTTGGACATATCGGAATGGCACGCTTTGACGAGCAACTTGCTGTATCTACTCTAATCCATATCTGTGACTGGCGCTAACATGGCACCCCGAAAATTATCATGTCATCTGTCAAAATGTGATAGTGATAGATTTGTTTTTTTTTTTGTGATAAACCTGGCAAACCCTAACATGAAGCGCTAACTACATATATCATATTTTGACATTAGGATAGGATAGGATGTGGTGTTTTTATCGTCCTCGATCCTTGCCCACGATAGGAAGACGATAGGAGATTAACTTTTTTGCAAGCTACTTTAACTCTATTTATTTATCATTTACAATGGTATGTTGAAATACTCCAGGATATGTATTGAAACCACGTACTTTGAACTCAATATTCTTATTTCGAACTAGCGGCCGCCCGCGACTTCGTA
>NW_021130818.1:0-678 GCF_004193835.3 Ostrinia furnacalis | reverse complement strand
TATTTTTCTATCCCATCAGTGCAATGCAATGATGACATTGACCAATTGACAATAGTTTTTTTATTTAAAAGAAATAATAATGGCAGTTTGAACCAACAAGAAGGTTTTAGTTTATCAATCATAATAATCTTCTTGACAAGATAAATCGTCAAACAACTTTGATCTGAATAATTTAGAAATTTACTAACGAACAGTTAAAGATTATTTTCACTAACTCGAGATTATTCTGTAACATAGTTTCAAAATGTAATATGTGCTCGCGATTCGTTGAAGGAATCAATTTGAAAACTGACGAACCTTTTCATTCCGTGACTGTACATTACAAAGAGTAAGAAAGAAAATCCTGCGCCCTAAGGTATAAGTGTGCCGCAGCGATGCAAAAAAGCAGAGAGCTCAGTGTAGACACTGCTCTAAAATGAGCAGAACACTGATTTTCAGCTCTTGCTTGAAAAAAAAAAGAAGGACGACGAGAGAGTTTAGACGTTAGTGATAATGTGATACGGTCGATATTGCGTTGTTTAGTGAGAGGTAGATACGGTCGATAATGCTCTGGATTTGTGCCTTCGAGCAGACTTTGTGCTGCAACGGAATATAAACGTTAATGTGGGGGTGATACGGTCGGTAATACCGTTCGTTATGCCTCCGCCCCGGTTTGACAATCTAACATCCAATGATTTA